>NC_073381.1:6221926-6241926 GCF_028641065.1 Leucoraja erinaceus | reverse complement strand
ACAATTAAATGTATCTTGTATCTTGTATTCTACCTGTAGATCCAAGACTGAAGCGTGTAGGAAAGAACTACAGATGCTGGTTTAAATCAAAGGTAGATGACAAAATGCTGGAGTAACTCAGCCGTACAGGCAACATCTCTGGAGAGAAGGAGTGGGTGACGTTTAGGGTCGAGACCCTTCTTCAGACTGAAGAAGGGTCTCGACCCGAAACGTCACCCATTCCTTCTCTCCTGAGATGCTGCCTGTCCCGCTGAGTTACTCCAGCATTTTGTGTCCACCTTCCAAGACTGAAGCTGTTGTTATTCAGCAAAGAGCGGCTCTCAATCGGGCACTCTCGTTCGCTCCCCATCTTCTTTCCTGACCAGATTCCACAATCTACACCCATTCCTCCACATCTCCAGCCTTGGGCATTATCTCCACCTATCTCCTTACGCCTGATCCATAAGCTAATCAAACCTTCCTCACCTGAATCCACCACCACTAATTTTCCCTCCCCTCTCTCGATCAGCCATCTCCCCCCCCCCCCCCACACTCCATCAGTCTGAAGGAGGGTCCCGACTCAAGGCATTGCCTGTTCATTTCCCCGCCAGCATTTTGTATGGTTTTACAGCAGATTAAATATACAGTTTCAAGACATCAAAGTCTACCCTCTTTAGCAATGCCTATTTCAGTTTAGTTTAGTTTAGTTTATTGTCACGTGTCTCATAATCATAATCATAGTCAGATTTTATTCGCCAAGTATGTTTTGCAAGATACGAGGTACAGTGAAAAGCTTTTGTTGCGTGCGTACCAGCCAGTGGAAAGACAATGCATGATTACAATCGATCCATTGACAGTGTACAGATACATGATAAGGGAATGTGCAAGGTAAAGCCAGTAAAGTCCAATCAAAGATAGTCCAAGGGTCACCAATGAGGTGGATAGTAGTTCGGGACTGCTCTCTGGTTGTGGTAGGATGGTTCAGTTACATAGAAACATAGAAACATAGAAAATAGGTGCAGGAGGAGGCCATTCGGTCCTTCGAGCCAGCAGTTGCATAGGGCTCTGGTAAGACCACATCTGGAGTATTGTGTCCAGGTTTGGTCTCCTACTTTGAGGAAGGACATCCTTATGATTGAGGCAGTGCAGCGTAGGGTCACGAGATTGATCCCTGGGATGGCGGGACTGTCATATGAGGAAAGATTGAAAAGACTAGGCTTGTATTCACTGGAGTTTAGAAGGATGAGGGGTTATCTTATAGAAAAATAGAAAATTATAAAAGGACTGAACAAGCTAGATGCAGGAAAAATGTTCCCAATGTTGGGCGAGTCCAGAACCAGGGGCCACAGTCTTAGAATAAAGGGGAGGCCATTTAAGACTGAGGTGAGAAAAAACTTTTTCACCCAGAGAGTTGTGAATTTATGGAATTCCCTGCCACAGAGGGCAGTGGAGGCCAAATCAATGGATGAATTTAAGAGCGAGTTAGATAGAGCTCTAGGGGCTAGTGGAATCAAGGGATATGGGGAGAAGGCAGGTACGGGTTATTGATTGGGAACGATCAGCCATGATCACAATGATTGGCGGTGCTGGCTCGAAGGGCCGAATGGCCTCCACCTATTTTCCATGTTTCTATGTTTCTAACATATGAGGAAGTTGACTCTTGTTGCAGGTTTAGCTGCCAGTTTGAAACATTGGCAAAGGATTTGCTTGACTTTTGCCTTCCTGCTATTGTATTGAAATAAGTTCTGCAGGGGAAGGGTAATTACCACAAGCATTTGAACAGTGCCATCTTTTTAATATTCCCACACCTGCACAATGACAAAAAAATGTGCAGTGCATGGAAAAAATAAAATTCTAAATTTCGACCAGATGCCTAGGAGAATGCAGTCCAATCAAAACATATCAAAGTATGGTAATACAAGGACTTTATTTCCATTACACTTTCCGAGCATAAATTGCAAGTCATCTTCTATTGTGAAACAGAAATATTGAGGTTACAAATTGAGTTTTGTAGATCTCTTGAGAGAGGGGAAAATCTGCTTTCAACATCTGTAGGCTCAGTGCATTGCCTTCATACCTCAGAATGATTTCTGACAGAGCTTTAATAAGATGCAGTTTCCAAGGCACTCTCACAGCTGCTAGACACAGAAAGCCCATGTGTTTTGTTCCTCAACTATCCAGGCATTGCTGGAGCTACAATGGCCAGCGTGTCGAGCATACACTGAGCGTTTATGTCAAATCTGGCCTGCTGTTCATTTAAGATAGACACAAAATGCTGGAGTAACCAGCATTTTTTTTATTTTTTTTTAATCAATTTCAATTTAATTTTTAATATGTTGTATTATTTATTTATTATTATTATTATTATTATTATTATTATTATTATTATTATTATTATTATTATTATTATTATTATTATTATTTTATTTTTTATTTTTATTTTTTATGATACTGCCTGTAAGGGAAATTCATTTTGTTGTCTCAAATTGAGACAATGACAATAAATTTGAATACAATACAATACAATACAATAACAGCGGGACAGGCAGCATCTCTGGATAGATTAGAATGGGTGGTGTGCCAGGTCGAGACCCTTCTTCAGACTCAACCCGAAACATCACCCATTCCTTCTACCCAGAGATGCTGCCTGGCCCGCTGAGTTACTCCAGCATTTTGTGTTTATCTTCTGAGCAGACCAGCATCTGCAGTTTCTTCCTACACTGCTGTCCATTTAATTGTGCAAGATGGAAAAGCAAAGGAGATTTACCAGGATGTTGCCACGACTTGAGTGTCTGAGCTATAGGGAGAGGTTGAGCAGGCCAAGACTCTATTACTTGGAGCGCAGGAGGATGAGGGGTGATCTTATGGAGGTGTACATAAATTGTGAGGAATAAATCGAGTACATGCACAAAGTCTCTGGCCCAGTGTAAGGGAATCGAAAACCAGGAGACATAGGCTTAAGGTGAAGGGTTAAAGATTTAATAGGAATCTGAGGGGTAACTTTTTCACACAAAAGGGCAGTGGGTGTATGGAACAAGCTGCTAGAGGATGCAGTTGAGGCAGGCACTATTGCAAAGTTTAAGAAACATTTAGACAGGTACATGGATAGGACAAGTTTGGAGGGATGTGGACCCCAAATGCAGGCAGGCGGGACTAGCGTAGATTGGGGCATGTTGGTTGTTGTGGGCATGTTAGGCTGAAGGACCTGTTTCCACGCTAGATGTCTCTATGACTCTCTGATCTTACAGAGGTGTATCAAATCATGAGAGGAATAGATCGGGTAGATGCACAGAGTCTCATGCCCAGAGTGGGGTTTGGTCTCTCTGGAAAGTCGGAGGCTGAGCAGAGACCTGATGGAAGTTTATAACTTTATGAGAGGCATCGATAGAGTAGAGAGTCAGAACATTTTCTCCTGGTGGAACTATCAAAGACTATAGGGCATAACTTTAAGGTGAGAAGTGCATAGTTTAAAGGAGAGGCACAGTGCAAGTTTTTAAACACAGAGGGGGGTAGATACTTGGAACAAGCTGCCAGGTCGTGGTGGGGGAAAATAGGACAGTGGCAATTAAGCGGCTTTTAGATAGACACATGTATATGTAGGGAATGTAGGGATATGAATCATGTACAGGCTAAGGAAATTGATCTTTTTGTGACATGAATAAATGAATGATGCTTTATTATCACATGTACATCAAAAGGTCATGTGATAATAGACTTTGGCCATTCGGCCCATCAAGTCTACTCTGACATTCAATCATGGCTGATCTGTCTCTCCCTCCTAACCCCAATCTCCTGCCTTTTCCACCCGTACTAATCAAGAATCTAACGGTCTCTGCCTTAAAAATATCGATTGGCTTCTGTGGCAAAAGAATTCCCACAGATTCACCACCCTCTGACTAAAGAAACTCCGCCTCATCTCCTCCTAAAGAACTTCTGGTCCTAGATTCTCCCACTAGTGGAAACATCCTCTCCACATCCACTCTATCCAAGCCTTACACTGTGTCACGGTGAAATTCTTTGTTTTGCACGCCGTTGACAAAGCATATAAAAGCACAGAGTGCCGACAAAGGTTCAAGTCACATTCAGCGTGGACATTTTGGGTGAAAGGGCCTGTGCTAATGCTGTACTTTTCTATGTTCTAATTTCTATAGAGAGTGTCTGCGTGGATTTGATAAATTGGGGATGAAATTTGTTTCATGTTTAATGGAATAATCTGAAGACTGAACGCAATAATAGAATGTTAATAAACTCAATTTTTAACAATGAAGCTTTTTGGAGCAGGAAGCAACGAGGACAAGAGGGTCAGAGCTATAATGCCAAATCAGTGGAGGTCAATGCAGCAAAGGTTGCCACAAAGCAGCAGACTGCTCTCGTCAGTATGCACTTTAAATACTGAGTGAATGTAAGTCTATTCATCCATCATCGTTGAAAACGTTAGCGACGCAGTGGAGTTGGTTTCCGACGGGAACGGTGATGGACGCACCACACATCTCTGTCCTCCAGTTCCAGCGGACCTCCGCAGCTGGAAGTATAGGATTTTGGTGTGTGTGTGTGCTTTATCATCGTTCCACACAGTGCTATGTACGACAGTGATCGCAACTTCTACTCAAGTGTGGATGGCTATTGGCTCCCTAGGAGCTCATCCTCCCTTTGACAGGTCTTGTTTTTGGTCCTGCTGGGGGTCCACAGCCCCCTCCTCACTGGTCAAACCAGATGGGGGAGACGGTTTAGTCGCCGACTATCCGACCATGGAGCAGGTAGCACGGGATTACATGGTACCCATGGCGGGGGGGGGGGCTCCCCCCGACCTGACCTGTGAGTCTCTCAAAAGGAAACCTTCAGGAAATGGAGATAGTTCACAGATCTAATAGGGTGACGTTTCGGGTTGAGCCTGAAATGACCCGAATCATCACCCATTCCTTCTCTCCAGAGATGCTGCCTGTCCCGCTGAGTTACTCCAGCATTTTGTGTGTGTAATCTTCGGTTTAAACCACCATCTCCAGTTCCTTCCTACACAAGAATGTCATTGTTCTGTCTGTGACATATGGCAATAAAACACTCTTGACTCCTAAAGTACAATTAATGCAAAACTCAAGTGCATATAGAGGCACAAGGAACATCAGATACCAGTTTGTGTCTTTTTTTATCCGAGTACAATAGTTAGAGCAAAGGGAAAGATAAAGAGTGCAGAGAATGCAACAAATGTCATGCCAAGTCGAGATCTGAAAGCTCTTGGCATTACATTAAGCAACGCAAAGCCTTTCAGAGAAGTTGAGCTTCCAGCAGCCTCATTCAAATCCAGAGCCAAATTCAGGTTTTAGATTAGGCATCCTTCCATCGTCAGTCTCAATGGTACTCAGGAACAGTGTGGGCTTCCTGTTGCCATGACAACAAATTTAACCAAAGTGGTTATAGCTCAACTTTGTAAGCCAGACCACTGAAAAGAAAAATGGAAAATTGAAAAGACTAGGCTTGTATTGAAAAGACTAGGTTTGTATTCACTAGAGTTTAGAAGGATGAGGGGGTTCTTATAGAAATAAATAAATTATGAAAGGACTGGACAAGCTAGATGCAGGAAAAATGTTACCAAATTTGGGCGAGTCCAGAACCAAGGGCCACAGTCTTAGAATAAAAGGGAGGTCATTTAAGACCCAGGTGAGTAAAAACATTTTCACCCAGCGAGTTGTGAATTTATGGAATTCCCTGCCACTGGAGTTTCTTCCCAGAGGCAATTCGGACTGTAAACGCCTATCTCACCAGGGACTAACTCTATTAAACGTTTTTTCCTTCCATTATTTATTATGTAAAATAATATGTGTGTTATGATTGTGTTTATAATTTGTTTGGTTGTTTTGTTGTTTGTCTTTTGCACAAAAGTCCGCGAGCATTGCCACTTTCATTTCACTGCACATCTCGTATGTGTATGTGACAAATAAACTTGACTTGACTTGACTTGACTTGGAGGGCATTGGAGGCCAAGTCACTGGATGGATTTGAGAGAGAGTTAGATAGAGCTCTAGGGGCTAGTGGAATCAAGGGATATGGGGAGAAGGCAGGCACGGTTTATTGATAGGGGATGATCAGCCATGATCACAATGAATGGCGGTGCTGGCTTGAAGGGCCGAATGGCCTCCTCCTGCACCTATTTTCTATGTTACTATGTATGTTTCTAATATTTATTTTGCTATCTAATTATATCTCTTGCAAAGTCTGTCATCGTTGGCAAGGTCATTTCTTTAGCAAGTTGAAAGGAGAGGATGTTTCCACTAGGATCAGAGGTCATTGCCTTAAAAATAAAGGACGTTCCTTTGGGAAGGAGATGAGGAGAAATTTCTTTAGTCAAAGGGTGGCGAGTCTGGGGAATTCACTGCCACAGAAGGATGTGGAGGCCAAGTCAATGGATATTTTTAATGCAGAGACAGATGGATTCTTGATTAGTACGGGTATCAGGGGTTATGGGGAGATGGCAGGAGAATGGGATTAAGAGGAGAGATAGATCAGCCATGATTGAATAGCGGAGTAGACTTAATGAACCAAATGTCCAATTCTGCTCCTATCACATATGAACATGAATTTGTAAACATATGAACATTTAACCAACCCAGAACCAAACATTTTGTCAGAGTATGAGCTGTGGCTTACACTGCCTGCCCCAACACCATAGAGCTGGTCGGCATGGATTTGGTGGATGGAAGGGCCTGTTTCTGCACTGTATCTCTAATGCCTACAGTCTAAAGTAGATTCCATAGTAGACTCTATGGGCCGAATAGCCTAATTCTACTCCTATGTCTTCTGATCTTCTGATCTTCTGAACTGTGACTCCAGAAACACCAATGTGGGACAATCAGGTTCAGATTCAGATTCAGATTCAATTTTAATTGTCATTGTCAGTGTACAGTACAGAGACAACTAAATGCATTTAGCATCTCCTTGGAAGAGCGACATAGCAAATGATTTGAATAAATAATAATAAGTGTCCGGGTGGGGTGGTGGGGATTGGCAGTCACCGAGGTACGTTGTTGAGTAGAGTGACAGCTGCCGGAAAGAAGCTGTTCCTCGACCTGCTGGTTCGGCAACGGAGAGACCTGTAGCGCCTCCCGGATGGTAGGACGGTAAACAGTCCATGGTTGGGGTGAGAGCAGTCCTTGGCGATGCTGAGCGCCCTCCGCAGACAACGCTTGCTTTGGACAGACTCAATGGAGGGGAGCGAGGAACCGGTGATGCGTTGGGCAATTTTCACCACCCTCTGCAATGCCTTCCGGTCAGAGACAGAGCAGTTGCCATACCATACTGTGATGCAGTTGGTAAGGATGCTCTCGATGGTGCAGCGGTAGAAGTTCACCAGGATCTGAGGAGACAGATGGACCTTCTTCAGTCTCCTCAGGAAGAAGAGACGCTGGTGAGCCTGAAGCTAGAAACACGTTCCACCTCCGTCCCGTTAATGTGGATGGGGGTGTGCGTGCCGCCTCTGGACTTCCTGAAGTCTACAATGAGCTCCTTGGTCTTCTTGGAGCTCCTTGGTCTTCTTGAATGTGCCTCAGTTCAACAATGGAAAGGGATGGACATAGATGTCCTTGCGAGAGATGCCTTTACCCCATGAGATAATAAATTATCAATCAATCTCGTTAAAGTGATTAGTATTGCATATTCAGCAGGGAAATATTATATATATATATATATATATATATAGGCTCCTATAAATCGGTGTGACTAAGCACGGGCTTGCCGATCGTTTCGCTGCTCAGTCTGCCTGGGCCTACCTGATTTCCCAGTTGCTAAACACATTAACTGCCCCTCCTTTCTGTCCTGGACCTCCTCCACTATCAGAGTGAGGCCCAGAACAAATTGGAGGAACAAGACCTCATATTTTACTGCGGAGTCACGTGAGTCACTACGCGAAAAAGGGCCGTCCGTCTGCGTGCGCGTCATTACGTCTGAAAGCAATGCGTGCAACGGACGGGAGCGGCACTGCGTCCTCCCAGCCGTTGGGATTTAAAAAAGGCGGCAGGTAAGAAAAGTTGAACCTTACCCTGCGCTTTCTGTTCGGGCTAAGGAATCATTTGTTTCTCAGAGCCCCAAAAAATGTCGAAGAGACGGTCCGCGGGGAAACCGGCTGCCGAAGACCGCAGCATTCCCGGTAGCGGACGACGGTCATTTACGCCGACATTGCAACCGGCAGCAACAGACTTGGTGCAGGAGGAAAGCACCGTGGTGGTCCCGGCGGGACTTAAAGCCACCCATAAGTCTGCCAGACCCGTAGACTCGGATGAGTCCGGGGAAGAGAGATACCCTCCCTCATCAGGAAGCGTCCGAGGACGACTCTCCCACATGGAACAGCTTGTGGGGAAACTGCTCCACAATGATAAACTCCGGAGAAAGGAGCATTATCAGCACGAGTCCCTTCTACAGACCGTGCCAGCAGCCTCATACTCTGGGCAGCAATATGTCTTTCCCATGGAAGGGGGAAGTACATACGGGGATTACCCGGATTCAGAGTTTGGAAGCACAAGGGGGGAACACTCCCAGGGGAGATTGGAGGAAGTACCTCTACAAACAACTAAATTTGCGATTACCACATCACTGGGTGCTCCCTTGGATGAAGACCTAGCAAGTAACATCAACTACTTGGCGTCTCATCAACTCAAAGATCTCGTCATGGAAGAAACCCTGAGCAGGTACCCCCCCACCATCTAATTGTGCTTCCCTCAAGGATCAAGCAGTGAACCATATAATTTGGGGGCAAATAGGTCCCATCATCAGGAACCAGGAACTGAAGTTCCAAAAAGTATTAAACCTGCTGGGGTCTGGAATCACTTTGTTTGCAGGAGGTGTGGAAGGAAGCCTCCTCACTGACCGGGAGCAGGATACCATGGCACTGCTATGTAATGCCCGCTTCGAAATAAACTGCATTCGGAAAGAGGCAATAAAACCAGCAATAAATTTGAAGTTTGCAGTTCTTTGCAAAGCTAGCAACATCCAGCCCGCAAACTACCTGTTTGGGGAAGACCTGCCAAGACAGCTACGGGACCTGGATGACGAGGCAAAAACCGTGCGCCTCATAACAAGAGGTCAGGCCACACCCAGGGGTCCATCCACGAGATTCCACCCCTACAGCTCTCGGCGTTTTACACCTAGAGAGCCAGGCACCGGAGGAAGATTCACACCTGAGTCAAGGTCTTTTTTAGGGGCAGGCCCCAGCAGGCCGACAGCGAGGATGAGGAGAGAGCAACCACCAGCTCTGCTCCCCAAACCTCGCGGATGAAAACCAGCGCCACGCCGCCAGTAACAACAGAGGTAAGTCAAACCAGTTCCTCAGGGAACATACCAGACGAACCTCACTTACAGGTGGGGGGAAGGTTAAAATACTTCTTAAAAGAATGGTGTTGGGTTACTAAGGATCCATTCATACTGCACAGTATAGAAGGATTCAAAATTGAGTTCAATTTGAATTCATCACCACCACCAACACATTCTAATATTCGCACATATGTCTTTTCCCAAAAAGAGACAATGAATATACAAAAAGAAATTGAAACATTATCTGACAATAATGTTATTGAGAGGTCATACACAGAACCTCACCAATTTATATCCAATTTATTTCCAAAAGAGAAAAAAGATGGAGGGATCCGTATTATTTTGGATCTTACAGAACTCAATACATATGTGCAATATAAACACCTTAAAATGGACAATTTTGGAACAGCAACTCAGTTGATTTCCAAAAATGGCTATATGGCATGCATCAACCTCAAAGATGCATACTATTTGGTGTCTATTCACAAAGAGTATAGGAGATATTTGAAGTTTACCTGGATGGGTCAGTAATGGCAATATAAAGGCTCTGCCAAATGAGTTGACATCAGCCCTTAGACTGTTTACCAAATTACTGAAACCAATTCTGGGGCTGCTAAGATCTCAATATCACATATTCATGGCATATTTGGATGACATTTTCATCTTTGGAGTCACCAAAGAATTGGCAGAAGCAACAGTCAAGGCAACCAAAACCCTGTTTGAAAAACTTGGGTTCCTAATCCATCCAGTTAAAAAGCAACAGTCAAGGCAACCACAACCCTGTTTTGAAAAACTTGGGTTCCTAATCCATCAAAATTAACTCCTACCAAGGTAATTGATTACCTAAGATTTACTATCAATACAGTAACCATGTTGGTGACTTTGCCTAAAGGCAAACAACAAGACTTGAGGAAAGCCTGCAATGATCTGATAGAAAAACACAAACCAACTATCAGACAAACAGCAAGTGTAATTGGCAAACTGGTAGCTGCCTTTCCTGCAGTACGCTACGGACCTTTGCATTACCAGCATTTACAGCGGGCAAAGGAACGAGCATTGAAATTGCATGCAGGTCAGTTTGGCAAATCTATGCGGTTACCAGCTGAAGCCATTATTGAACTACAATGGTGGATGGCAAACATAAGACTCAGCTCAAGAAAAATCTTATTTGAGAGCCCATCAGTGTTTCTCCAAACCGACGCAAGTGGTTTAGGATGGGGAGCCACAAACACAGTCAGGAGCTGTGGAGGCAGATGGAATGAGCAAGAGTCTACAATACTCCAACTATATGGAATCAATAACTACTCCAACTATATGGAATCAATTACCTAGAATTGTTGGGGGCACAATATGGGCTCAAGTCTCTCTGTAACAACATGCAACATGTGCATGTTCAAATTCAGATTGATAACACTACTGCGGCAGCATATATCAATCACATGGTTGGTGTAAAATCTGTATCCTGTGACAGATTATCTAACCTCATTTGGCTCTGGTGCATCGAGACGGATATTTGGGTCACGGCAGTATATCTACCAGGAAGATATAACACGGTGGCAGATGCAAGGTCACGAATGTTTAATGATAATATAGAATGGATGCTGAATCATACGGTATTCAATGAAATAACTATATGATTTGGCACTCCAGATTTGGATGTGTTTGCATCTAGATTAAACCATCAATTACCCAGATATGTGTCCTGGGAGACGGACCCAGGAGCAGAGTCAGTGGATGCTTTTTCTCTAAACTGGGGAGGAATGTATATTTATGCTTTCCCACCATTCTGCCTCATAAACCGATGCTTGACTAAAATCAAGCAAGACAAAGCCACAGGCATTTTAGTAGTACCAGATTGGCCTACACAAGCCTGGTTCCCGAAAATATTGGGGATCATAGTCCAGTCATTAATGGTTGTACCTAAGAGGAGAGATCTCCTAGTACACACCTAGGACCACACCTCTGCTACAGCCACAGTCAATCAAGGCGTTCCTCAAGGCTCCGTACTCAGCCCCCTCCTCTTCATCATCTACATCCTCCCCCTTGGTCAGATACTCCGCCACTTCAACCTGGACTTCCACTGTTACGCTGATGACACCCAGATCTACCTCGGCACCAAATCCCCCCACAACCCCCCCTCTCCCATGTCAACTGTTTGTCAGCTATAAAAATCTGGATGCAACATAATTTCCTCAAACTCAACAGCGATAAGACAGAATTCCTCCTCATAGGGTCCAAAGCCACACTCAGCAAAATCAATAACCCCACTCTCACCATCGATGGCACAACTGTCTCCCCATCTCCCCAGGCCCGCAACCTTGGCGTGATCTTTGATTTCACCCTCTCCCTTGAGCTTCACATCCGCCATGTCATTAAAACCTCCTTCTTTCATCTCCGCAACATCGCTAAACTCAGACTCTCTCTCACACCTCCCGCAGCTGAAAGACTCATCCATGCCTTCATCTCCTCCCGACGGGACTACTGCAACTCACTTCTCCTTGGCATCAGCTCCACCTACACCAACCGACTCCAACTGGTCCAGAACGCAGCCGCCTGACTCATCACCCACACCAAATCCTGGCATCACATCACTCCAGTCCTCAAACAACTTCACTGGCTTCCCATCTCCCACTGGATCAACTACAAAATCCTGATGCTCACCAACAAAGCCCTCCACCATCTGCCCCCCCCATATCTCACTGACCTCCTCTCCCCCTACTAACCCTCACGGTCCCTCAGATCCACATCAGCCGGTCTCCTCTCCATCCACAAGTCCAACCTCCGCAGTTTTGGGGACAGAGCCTTCTCCAGGGCAGCTCCCAGGCTCTGGAACTCCCTCCCCCAACTGATCCGCAATTCCGTGTCCCTCATCATCTTCCAGTCCCCCCTCAAGACCCATCTCTTCACCTCTGCCTATCCTTAGCCCCACGTCCCCCTCCCTTTTCATCTGTGCATTAATTGCCTCATATTGTGTTTTGTATTGAATTATGTCTTTACTTTGTGTACTAGTCATGTCTCTACTATTTATTTCATTCCCCTTACATGTTTTTCCTCTACCTGCTAAATTTTTGTAAGGTGTCCTTGAGACTCTTGAAAGGCGCCCATAAATAAAATTTATTACTATTATTGTTAGTAAACCCAGTTTCAGGGAGCAACCATCCACTTTCTGACCGGATTAATTTGTTGGTTTACAGATTCTGAGGAGGCCATTTCAAGACATTGGACTATCCGACCAAACTGTGGATGTCATCACTAAGGCATGGAGGGACAGTACCAAAAAACAGTACGCCACTCATATTAAGAAGTGTGAAGCTTTCTGCCATGCAAACGATATAACATACAACACAGTTCGGATAACGGATGTCTTGGATTTCCTATCAGCCCTGTACTATGACTATCAATTAAGTTATAGCGCAATCAACAGTGCCAGATGTGCACTATCCTCCTATCTGACACTGGAGGCAGGGCACGGGCCGATAGGAACACACCCCTTCGTAATAAAATTCATGAAGGGAATTTATAATTCAATACCCCCAAGCCCTAGGTACACGGATACATGGGATGTGAGCATGGTACTGACCTTACTTCGTCAGTGGGGACAGCCAATGGCCTTATCTTTGTCAAAACTAACATTGAAAGTGGTTATGCTGATGGCGCTAATAACAGCCCAAAGAGTCCAGACACTACAAAAACTACGACTGGACTACATGACCAGCAATACGAATAACATAACATTTGTTGTTAAGGACCTGATCAAACAGAGCAGGCCAGGAATGCCAGGGATGATCCAGTTCCTGGAATATCCAGAGGACCAACAATTGTGTGTGGTAACACATTTACACCACTACCTGAGAGCCACGGAGAACCTCAGAGGCTCAGAACAATCGGTCCTCATCAGCCACAAGAAACCACACCGAAAGGTGTCAACACAAACTATCTCCGGATGGTTAAAGGAGGTAATGGTGGTAGCAGGAGTAAACATTTATATGGTTAAATCTCACTCCACCAGGGCTGCATCTACGTCAGCAGCAAGAACGATGGACGTGCCCCTTGATGACATCCTAGCGGCTGCAGGATGGGTAAACAAAAAAACGTTCCAGCGGTTTTATAACAAACCCATTATCGGACCAGGGGTATTTGCTCATGCCATCTTAAGTTCTGTTACCTAGTTTTCCTACAGGTTTGAAGGGGAAGCTAATAAAACATTTATTTTTCTTTATTTTAAAGCATCAGTGTCTTTACTAACTATGTTATGTCTGAATGCTTTAATAATACTCTCATCCATGGTCAATCCATTCAGTGTGTGACGCCTGGATTCGTAACCGGCGTGAAATTACATAGCTTTGAAATCTTCACGTAGTCACTCACGTGACTCCGAAGTAAAATAGTAAGATTAAACGAGCTTACCAGTTTGAAGTTTGATCTTGATTTTATGAGGAGTTACGATGAGCGATTACGTGCCCACCGCTCCCACCCTCATATTATCAAGGTCATATGGAAGTTCTAGATTTTCACAATCTTAATATTCTCAGGTCTTCTTTTTTATCTGTGATTTAACACCGCTGCTTTGAAGATTGACGCGCATGCAGACGGACGGCCCTTCTTCACGTAATCGCTCATCGTAACTCCTCATAAAATCAAGATCAAACTTCAAACTGGTAAGTTCTCGTTTAATCTTACTATTTCGCTTACAACCCAGCGGTATGAATATTAATTTCTCTAACTTCAAGTAACCCTTGCTTTCCCTCTCTCTCTGTCCCTCCCCCATCCTTGTTCTCAGACTATTTTCACTGCCCTCCTGATTAAATATTGCTGATTGTGTGCCTCCTTGTCACTTCCCCTCAGCTAACTATGTACCAGTCTGAAGAAGCATCTCGATCGGAAACGTCACCCATTCCTTCTCTCCAGAGATGCTGCCCGTCCCGCTGAGTTACTCCAGCATTTTGTGTCTACCTTCGGTGTAAACTAGCATCTGTAGTTCCTTCCCGCAGAGAAATCGAACAGGTGCTCGCAATTTATCTTCTACGGCCTGTCCCCATTAAACTGGTTTTATTGCAATACACATGCATGCAGAGTAGGCAAAATTATTACAGAAATAATAAACTTCTAAGTGGCAAATGTACTAAAGCTGTAAACCTGCTGTACTTGAGTATTTAACAAAATAGTGCCTTCTTTGCAGAACTAAAATATCACTGTGACCTTTTCTTCTGCTCAGAAGCAGGCAGTGAATTAGAAAAGATACTTAATTTATCTCCTCTGGTGTTGAATTGTGAAGCTCAATACTGATGGATCTGTCGAGGGAACTTGAAGGGACTAATTTGAAATGGTAAAGTACTCTTTGCACTTGCATTTGCCTCTATTAAAATCAAATAAGACTTAATTTCAAATCATATTCCGCACGCTTATCGTGGATAATGCAGAGAGCAGAATAATCATAACTCCAGCCAATTCCTGCACCAAAAGCTGACATTTAAGATTGGCTCGTAACGATTCTTCATTAATTACCAGCTACTCCTCGGCTGAATGAAAAGCACAAAGCGCCTCAAATATCACTTGTTCCCTTTTTCCAAGAAGCAGCGAGTGTGAAAATAAAGCTAATTGGGAAGCTTTTCTGTGTTTTTTTTTATGGAAAGTTGGTGTCAGAGGTAAGATCCCCAGAAGGGACACCAAAGGTTAGACGCAGAGTGCTGGAGTAACTGAGTGGGTGGGTCCGGCAGCATCTCTGGAGAACATGGATAGATGAATTTTCGAGTCGGGATCCTTCTCCAGATGAAATACTTTGTAACTTTGATGTTGCCCTTTAGGTGGCGCCTCTTTGCATACCTTGGGTTCGCAAAACAAGCGATATCACTGTGACTTATCATAGAAGCATAGAAAATAGGTGCAGGAGTAGGCCATTTGGCCCTTCGAGCCTGCACCGCCATTCAATATGATCATGGCTGATAATCCACAATCAGTACCCCGTTCCTGCTTTCTCCCCATATCCCTTGATTCTGTAACATGTGACATCATCATGAGTGGTCATTCGAAACGAGTATGACTATCCTCTTATGGAGGACGCCTGTGCGTGACTTTGTTTAACGTTGGGAGACTGGTGCACAGACAGCCACCACACAGTACTTGAAAGATGTTTTATTTTTGATTTGTTTTTATTTAATTTTTTTAATTTATTAGAAGTACAATAATTTACAGTGGTACAGGCCACATATATCTTGTTACATTTGTTGTACCCCTTCGTTTTTTGAGCTTTAAGAAAGATAGAAATAAAGAAAGTAAAGAAAGTCGTGATAGTGCAGGAAAGTGTTGAAATTAAAAAGCTCATTAGAGAAAGAGTTAGGGGAGAAAGTTAAGAAATATGCCCTAGAAAAGAAATAAAGAAAGATAAACAATTGCTCTATTATGAAAAACCATGCAAAAAGGGATATACCAACTTCATATTTTTCATCCCTCGTAACCAGATCCTGGCACCATTTATTTTTTTAATTATTATTGCACCTTATACTTGTAGTAAGTCAATAAATGCAGACCACGTCTTTTGGAAGTGGTCTAATTTTCCTGCAAGGAGGAGTCTCATATCTTCCAGGAGTAATGTTTCGAACATATTTTGAATCCACATATTTATTGTTGGTATAGGAGCGTTTTTCCAGAATTTAAGTATAAGCTGTTTTCCCGTTATTAGCCCATAATTAAATAAATTCTTTTGAAACACGTTTAGTTCAGGGCTACTTTCCATTATTCCAAAGATAATCCATCCTTGACAGATCTGGGTCGGGATCCAGTGGCATGGAGTCCAAGACGACCGGAGACCCTTTTCTGCTGCAGCCTTCATCCGCCTTCCCAGCCGTTGTGACGCTCCACTAAAGTCAGCCATCATCCTCTGCCTGTCCACCGTTGAGGTCTTGGTTGAATTGCTCTTTGTCAGAGTCCTCCCCCTCGACCTTACCACCATGGGTGGCCCTACCAGGAGCATAGCTCCAAACGGCATCGCTCTCAGGATCTCAGGACCACACAAGCTTCTCCACCACGACAAGGTGACAATCAACGGAGAAGAACATATGACAATAAAGTATCGCTCAGTCAATCATTCATTCATCATGCATTCATTCATTCATTCATTCATTCATTCATTCATTCATTCAGATCCTTCTGCCTGAAGAAGGGTATCGGACCGAAATGTTACCTCGTTTAGTTTAATTCAGTTTTATTTATTAATATTGTCACATTTAACGAGGTACAGCAAAACGCTTTTTTTGTTGCATGCTATCCAGTCAGCAGAAAGACTATACATTATTATAATCAAGCTGTCCACAGTGTGCAGATGCAGGATAACGTTTAGTACAAGATAAAGTCCAGTAAAGTCCGATTAAAGATAGTGCGAGGGTCTCCAATGAGGTAAAATGATAGGTCAGGTCCGCTCTCTAGATGGTTATAGGATGATTCAGTTGCTTGATAACTATCTATCCATGTTCTCCAGGGATGTGGCTTGACCCACCAAGTTACTCCAGCACTTCGTGTCTTTGCTAGGTGATCTTATAGAGGTGATCTTATAAAATCACGAGAGGAATAGATTAGGTAGAAGCACAGAATCTCTTGCCCAGAGTAGGGGAATCGAGGACCAGAGGACACAGGTTCAATGGGAAAAGATTTAATAGGAATCTGAGGAGTACATTTTTCACACAATAGGATGGTGGGTGTATGGAACAAGCTGCCAGATGAGCTTGTTGAGGCAGGGACTATCCCAACAGTTAGAAAAGTACATGGATAGGACTGGTTTAGAGGGATAGGGGCCAAACACGGGCAGGTGGGACTAGTGTAGGTGGGTAATTTGGGCTGAAGGGCCTGTTTTCACACTGTATCACTCTAATGACTCTAAAACAAGCATCTGCAGTTCCTTATTTTCACGCCAATAATCTGCTTCTGAGGCTGAAAGTAGTTCTCTTTTTTTATTTTTTTATTTAAAAAAAAAAAAAATTTTAACAACATTTATTCAATTATTAAAAATAATATTTATACTACAATAAAACAAACCAGAACCCACCACCATAAATACAATACAAACATGTATCCATAATAAACTACTATACAACTATGTTACAATCCTTATTGAGGATACATTCAACACCCTGCGGAGCCCAGCGGTCCCGGAACTCCCTCAGGGTGCCCACAGACAGGGCGTATTCCCTTTCTAACCCCACCCGGGCACGGACGTAACCCCGGAAAAGGGGCAGGCAGCTGGCTCGGGTAGAGCCCTCCACCGTCTGGCGCCGTGACTCGCGGATGGCCAGCTTGGCCAGGCCCAGGAGCAACCCAACCAGGGCATCTTCAGCCCTACCCTCTCCCCTACGCACAGGGTGTCCAAAGATGAGGATGGTGGGTGAAAAATGCAGCCAGAAGGCAAGGAGCAGCCCCTTTAGATATTCAAACAGTGGCTGCAGCCTCACGCACTCCGTGTACACGTGGTACACAGACTCTTCCAGCCCGCAAAAGTGGCAGGCGGCTGGCGAGTCTGTGAACCGCGAGAGAAACAGGTTGCAGGGAAACACCTCGGTGCAATACCCTCCACCCCAGGTCCCCAATGTAGAGGGGGAGAATCCCTGCGTAGAGGGACCCCCACCGGGGTGAAAGTAGTTCTCTTTGGCACACAATCAGGTGCCGCAGTGGAAATGGTTGGGAGCTTCAAGTTCCTCTGCATCAATATTATCAACGATCTATCGTGGAACAACAACATTGAAGTGTGTAGCAACGGACTGCAGACGTTGGTTTAAACTGAAGATGGACACAAAAAGCTTGGAGAAACTCAGCGGGTCAGGCAGCATCTCTGGAGAGTAGGTACTTGAGGAAGGATATTCTTGCTATTGAGGGAGTGCAGCGTAGGTTTACAAGGTTAATTCATGGGATGACGGGACTGTCATATGCTGAGAGATTGGAGCGGCTGGGCTTGTACACTCTGGAGTTTAGAAGGATGAGAGGAAATCTTATTGAAACATATAAGATTATTAAGGGTTTAGACATGTTTGATGCAGGAAACATGTTCCCGATTTTGGGAAAGTCCAGAAACCAGGGGCCACAGTTTAAGAATAAGGGGTAAGCCATTTAGAACGGAGATGAGGAAACACTTTTTCACACAGAGTTGTGAGTCTGTGGAATTCTCTGCCTCAGAGGGCGGTGGAGGCCGGTTCTCCGGATACTTTCAAGAGAGAGCTAGATAGGGCTCTTAAAGATAGCGGAGTCAGGGGATATGGGGAGAAGGCAGGAACGGGGTATTGATTGGGGATGATCAGCCATGATCACATTGAATGGTGGTGCTGGCTCGAAGGGCCGAATGGCCTCCTCCAGCACCTATTGTCTATTGTCTATTGTCTATTGTCATCTGCAGTTCCTTGTTTCCACGCCCAAATTCTGCTTTTGAGGCTGAAAGAGGTGACTAGGGCACACAATCAGGTGCCGAAGCGGAAATGGTTGGGAGCTTCAAGTTCCTCGGCATCAATATTATGTATGCAGATGATCTTGTGGTCTTTAGTCCATCTAGCGCTGGTCTCCAGCAGCTACTTACTATATGTTCTGTGTATGGTGTGGAACATGATATTAAATATAATGCTAGTAAGAGTGCTGTTATGATCTGTAGAACCAACGGGGATTGCATTTTATTACAGAACAAATGACAGATGATGAGGATATTTATAGGCAACGACGCATGCTGTATGTACAGACGAATATTCTCTTGCGTAAGTTTGGTACGTGTGCAGGTGTGGTGAAGATGTCGCTATTTAGAGCATACTGCACACCACTCTACACTGCGCACCTGTGGTCGAACTATGGAAAGACGAGTTTGCAGAGACTAAAGGTGGCATATAATAATGCCATGAGAACACTGCTAAGGCAACCTAGATGGTGTAGTGCCAGTAATATGTTTGTGGCTGCAGGAGTCAGTACTTTAGAAGCTATCCTAAGAAATCATACGTATAAATTCATTTGCAGGATAAATGACTCTAAAAATTTAATTATTGTTGCCTTGTCAAACATAAGGGTTAGCACTACACGCTACGAATCCCAGCTGTGGAGGCACTGGTATCGTTGTCTCGTTGTAGGAGATTGATCATTCTTTTAATCTGGAATTTTAATTCATGTAGTCTGTGTTTTTTTTTAATAATTTCTGATGCTTTTACGTGATATACTAAGATTTTATATGTATTTTATGATATTTTTTAATATGCAATACATTTTTATGTAATGTTGCCCCTTGTCTGGACCTCGAGTGTAATAAAGTTTATTACTATTATTATTAATATTATCAACAATCTGTCATGGAACAACCACACTGAAGTGTGTAGGAAGGGACTGCAGATGCTGGTTTAAACCGAAGATGGACACAAAAAGCTTGGAGTACCATTTATATAATGGTATATGGACACACTGGTCTGCTTTGTAGTCAAAGCCTACTATGTTCATTTGTGCTGAAGCAAAGCAAGAATTTCATTGTCCTATCAGGGACACATGACAATAAACTCTCTTGAATCTTGGATCTTGAACTCAGCGGGTGAGGCAGCATCTCTGGAGAGAAGGAATTGTTGATGTTTTGGGTCGAGACCCTTCTTCAGGCTGAGAGTCAGGGGAAAGGGATACAAGAGAAAAAGATTGTGATGTAGAGAGATATAGAACAAATGAATGCCAGATTTGTGAAAAAATAATGATGATAAGGGAGACAGGCCCTTGTTAGCTGTGGC